>NW_026515586.1:373696-388805 GCF_027406575.1 Nycticebus coucang
ACCCAATAGGTGTCAGAGTAACCGAGGTTATGAGTACCCCGGGTTTTTAGAGAATAAGGATGGTTGGAGGGTAAGAGGGGAAGTAATATTAGCTGAGCTATTCTTTGGCCTGGGTGAATGGTTATAGGGCCAAGGGAGGCGGAAGCAAGTATTTTAATTTCCCGGCGTAATCTTTATCAATGATGCTGGGGGGAATAGTGAGGCCTTGTAGGGTGGTACTGGCATGGCCAAGAAGAAGTCCGAAAGTGTTGGGGGGCAAGGGGCCATAAACCCCAGTAGGGAGGATTCGGATGCCCATTTCTGGTGTTAGTATTGCGCTGGTGGAGGAACAGAGGTCCAGTCCTGTGCTGCTGGCAGTTGCTTGGGAGAGGGAAAGGAGGCTTGGACTTGAGGGGGCGGGTTTTGGGGGACAAACCTGATAGCCCCAGGGGTTTGTGCCCGTTTGGGGGCCAGGTGCTGGCCCCATAGGAATTTTCCCTGCTTCTGAGGTAAGGGATTGCCTTGGGCGTCTGTTTTTGAATGGCATTCGGATGCCCAGTGTTTGCCTCGCTTGCATCGTGGACAAAGAGAGGGGGGTATGGTTTGTTTGGCCTTTAGGGGCCATGCAGTCTCTAGAAAAGTGTCCTGGTTGTTTACAATTAAAACAAGTTTTTGGGTTGTTTCCCTGAGCGAATTCTTTAAGGGCAGCTCCAATAGCGAGTCCCATGGAGTGAGCAGTGCCGATACCTGCACAAAGTTTAATATAATCAGAAATGGTCTTGTTGCTGCGGTGAGGCTGTATGGTGGCTTGACATGCAGGGTTTGCATTTTCAAATGCGAGATGTTTAATGAACTCACTTTCATTTTTGTGCTGGCCGACAAGTCTCTCAACTGCATCAGTAAGGCGGCTCATGAAATTACTATAAGGCTTGTCAGGGCCCTGTCGAATGTTGGCCAAGGAGGTAGTTGCCGATCCTTTGGGAGGGAGTTTTCTCCATGCTTTGAGGGCAGCTTTCTGTATTTGGGCCAGGAGGCCAGGGGAAAATTTAGCTTGTGTAATGTTAGTACCATAGGGACTACGTCCTATGAGTTTATCCCTAGTCCATTTCTTGGAGGTTTTATTTTTGAGATTACGGGCTGCTGTTTCTTTGCAGTTATCAGCATATTCGGTTCTCCAGAGGACATAATCGCCTCCAGGCAGGGTGGCGAGGGTTATAAAGAAGCAGTCATTTGGGGTGAGCCACCGCTCGCTCACAGATTCAACTACAGATATAGTGAAAGGGGCTGTGGGGCCATAGAGGGACACAGCAGTTTTTAATTCTTTAACATGCTTGAAATTCAAGTGGCGATACTGCTGATTGGCAGTTTCAGTTTTTTCAGCATCTGAGTCAGAGGCCTTGTGGTCATTATCCAAGGCATCATCTGCCGAGGGGTGGTCGTCCCCGTCGGAGAAAGGTTTTGGTCCTGATTCGGAAGGGGGGTCCCCTTTAATTTTAGTTACAGGAAAGGCGTGCAGCGCCTTTGAAGGTTTTTCTTTTGAGCTATGTTTATGGACTGTTGGGGAGGGGGTGGGGGTTTAGTTCTAATTCTAAAGCATGTAACTCCTGAATGAGTTTTAATGTTCCTTTCTTGTTTGGAGTAAGTCCAAACAAGACCTCTTGACATAATTTGCGTTTGAAATTTTAAATTGGATTGTCTACGCCTAGAATCGGAACACAAAATGGAGGGGCAGAAGCATAGGAAGGGGGATGATTTATGACGGAAGGGAAGGGAGGCCAGTCAGAATTGTGATACTTTGCAGCCTCCTCTTCCCGGGTGGTCGTTTCTTTGGGGGAGAGGGAGTCGGGGGGGGCTCCTTGAGGGAGGGGTATAGGGAATTAACAGGTTTGGGAGGTTGAGGATAGGGGGGAGTGTCAGGCTCAGGCATAAGAACAGAAACAGAAGGGCAGGCTGAGTGTGGTCTGGAGTGTTCTTTAACCGCCTTTTCTCCTTCTTTAACAACTTCTCAGATATCAGGCCATTGGTTGTAATTTTTTTAAATTTCATAGATCAAATTCCAGTAGGAAAATGCCTGAACGGGGATTTTTTCGGGGCCGAATGTTCTATAATAATCTTTTAGGCAATCACCAACTCTAGTCCATCTCAGAACATCAATAGTGCCTTCTTGGGGGAACCAAGGACAGATATCACCAATAAAAACAAAAAATTTATAGAGATCTTTTCTCTTTACCCGAGTTCCTCGTGTCTTGAGGGACTCCTTGAGTCCCTGAATAAACAAGTCATGTTTACTTAACGTTTGTCCCATAAACTCGTTGCTTTCTCTTACCTTGAAGGATCAGACTCGCAGGTGGGCAATTCTGCAGCGATCGCGGTGCGGATCTTCACTCACATCCTTCTTGTGGCACGGCTATCACAGTGCGGATTTTCACTCACAACCTTCGGGTTGCGGCAATCCAATGATAAGGGTACCCTTACTGGCAGCAACGTTCGATGAGACCCCCGTACCCTCGCCACACGTTTGGGCGCCAATTGCCCCAGCCCGCAGGGAATTCAACGGGGACCTGGGAAACAAAGAGGTCAGTCGAATGAGGGGACAAGAGACATGAAAGGATGAGAGCAAGTCAAGAGTCTGATCAAGCTCCGAAGAGTTTATTTTTTCAGCTGGGCTTATAAGCATTTAAACAAGGAAGTAAATAAGGGCTATTCCTAGCAGGGCCGGGAGGGGGCTAGTTTCTAGAGAATTACTAGGAGAAGGTCCCTAAGGCGGGGGGTGAATTTCTGAGGAGTTACCCAAGGGGAAAGTACCGTTGCTGTTATGGTTGAATTCCTAAGAATAGTTAGCTCATAAAACCACAATCAAGCAAGCTAGCAAGGGGCATATCTGTGAGGTGTTTTGGCTCCCGGCAGAGAAGAGCCCATTTTTATCAAGTTTTTTCTTCATAAAATTACCTTCATTACTATACTTTAAAGTCAAAAGCAATTTCTTCTAGAATAAAAGTGATAATATGGGGGGAAAGCATGTAAATAGACAAAAAGCAAGCAAAATAGGCTAACCCTCAACTGAGTTTTAGTACAATACTTGTTTGATTTTTTTAAGTTCAGATGCAATATTTCTACAGCAGAAAAAGTCATCGAATAATGTTTTCTTCTTGTGTGGGGGAAGGACTGGCTAGTGCTCTGTGGAGATCACTGTCCACTGCCCTGACTTCCCATATGTCACCCAGAGTCGCAGCTGGTGTGGAAATAAGGTGAGGCCACAGGAGCTACAGATGCCCTGCTCCTGTGTCAGTGCTGTGTGTCACATAAGGTGCTCAGGATACTTGGTGGGCAAAAGACTCAGGCAGCTGCCCTCAAAAAGTACATGTTAGAGAGGAATCATTAACAAACAATTGCACATGTAGCTATACTTATACTTTGTGCTAAGTGTCAAGAGAGAACAGGCTTTGTTTTAGGAGATGTTATAGGAGGTGACCTAACCAGGCCTGGAGGTGTTGGATGAATAGGTGAGATGTGCCCTGGGGGGTGCACAAAGAGGAGACCAGAAGCAGGTCAAAGGATGGGCCTGGGCGTGCAGGGGGGGAAAGGAGATTTCAGACAGGAAACGGCCTCACTGCAAGAGGGAGCCTGGAGGTCAGTGTGGCTTGCATACAGGGAGTAACAGAGAGGGTGGGCGAGGACAGTGGTGAGCACACAGGCATGTACAAGACGCAGCAGCTCCTTCCACCTGAGGAATTTTGTCTTCGTCCTGAAAACAATGGGAAGCCATTTGCACGGTTTAAGCACACAATGATGAACTCTCCCCTACCCAAATCTTAAACAGAAAAATCAGGAAGAGGCAAAGCCACTGTCAGAAATACAGCAGGGAATGTTTTATGCAGAAGCCTGCTTCATGTTCTCATCAGACAAGTGTAGCTTTATTGGAATAAAATTAGAAGATGACAAAGGAGCCTCTAAGGTCCTATTCCATTTCTGGTTGCAAATAAAAGGAGTATCACCAAAAAACAAAATCCAAGACTCCTACACTCCTCAAATTTTATAAATCTTTTTACAGTTTCTATTAAACATATATTTAAATTGAAATTCATTTTGCCTGAGAATCAACATACTGAGCATTAACGTACCGAAAATATCTTGTACTCAAATACAAAATGTTCTACAAGCTGCCTGGGTATCTCCAGCATCTCAGTACAACGGAGATGGCCTCATCCTCTCTTTCAACTGAGTTTCACCTGCCAGATAATGTTAGCTGTCTGAGGTATAAATCTTTCCATTGTTTCCAAACTCTAAGTCTAGACATGTTTACCCGTTTCTTCTTTCTCCCCCGATCTCAGTGAGTTTGCACTCTCATTCCTGTCTCTCTCAACACTTCCTTTTGTTAAATGTGGTCAGTGGTCATCATTCCTGCATGACTGAATCCTGGCAGAAGCCTGGGATGTTCCTAGGATCCTTCCCGCTCTAGACTCTCTCAATCTATTTTTGTATTCCATGGGTTTCTGATGTTGTAGAAACTAACAGCAGCAAACCCAAGGGGGGAAAAAAGATTTAATCACCGTAAATCAACACCAGCTAAAATGTACACACATTCAACTTCTTCTAAGGCTAAAATTGTGAGCACTCCAAAGGAACCGGAACTAAGAAGCCTTAACTGTCTTACTTAGATGTGGAGGATCTTGCACTGTGAGTTTTAAAATAGCTATAACAAGACAGATGAAAATATAGCTTAACACTAGTTTTGATGTTTTAGAAATTCATTAGCAAAAATAAGATATTTTATATTCCAAATGGAAACTAGTAATTTAAAATATATTTTTAAAGTGCTGTGCAGATTAACATTCCCAAAACATGACTTTCACTGCTGTTTAAAGGTCTTTACTATCTCCTGATTCCTCTTGTCTTACACCAAATGCACCAACTCAACCCACAAGACCCTCCCTCCCTACTCTTTCCAGATTTAATCTCTAAGTCTCCCTACTTTCCAACATGTGTCTTTCCCCACTGAGTCTTGCCTCTGCTGCACAATAAAGTTATCTCATACTCACGTCCTGTGTGTTTTATTCCATACAGCTGTTTTCTTAAAGTTCTATTGTAATTGACTAGGGGGAAGGGTGTTACCATAGACATGGGAAATCTCTGCAGAATAACAAGAAAAACTGGGAAAACATAGGAGTGTTACTGCGTGTCATGCAGTGTCACTGTGAGACGTGCAAAATGCCTCTTCAGAATATGAATGAGAAAGGTGGTTCTGTACTGCTTAGCAAGACCTGACTAGGAAACACTTTAATTCCTCACATTACCAAGTTTTATCTTCATAAGGGGGATAATTGAAGGAGTAATTGTGAAGGTTCTATTTTCTGAGTGGATCTCAGTGGAAACAGGCCACTGAAGGACTAGCCTTCTGACAGGACGTGTGTCACCCTTGACAGATCTGGTTCCCACACGCCCCTCCTCCCTACAGTCCTTTGACCCTGCCCCCACCCCCGGAAGCCCAGCGCCCAGCTCTCTGCACTCTGCGTCCTGCTGCCACATGTGAGTTGTCAGGCTAGTGGCTGTCAGGGGACAGATTCCTGTGCTTCCCTCTTGTCCCTGCTCATTACCTTACCTGATACATTAAATAGTAAAGGTCAACCCGTGAACCCACTGATTATGTGCCCAGACAACAGGACACCAGAGCTACAGGCACCCTACTGAGTGGCCACCAAAGCCCCTCACTTCACAGAAAAGAGTAGAGTATTTAGCTGATTTCGCCGGGGCTCACGGCTAGTTAAAGGCAGCTCAAGGTGTAGACCTTGGGTTTCCTATCAGCCTGGTTGCCTCCTTTACAATAAGCTGTACAGCAGTGAACAGTAGCAGAGAAAAGAAAAAAACTGAGACCAGGAGAGTTTGCCATAGCATGGGTCTGTTTTAAACAAACCATAATTATACTACAACTAGAAAGCCTTTAGTATTTCCCCAAGCAACATTGTATTTAGATGCAATGGAGGTTAACATTTAAACAAGAAGAAATATTTACTGAAGTGCTGTTAAAGAAAAAGGGGGGAAAGCCCCTAAAAACATGGATTTAGAAGAACCAAAGATCCAACAATTCGAAATAGATAAGTAATATCAGTTAAATGGAATTATTTCTCAGTAGTGAATGTTACTAAACTGAGTGATGTGCGGATAATTAAAGCTTCCAAAATTTCAATAATCAACTAGACATAAAAGAAGGATAAGAATGGCTGGAGTGAGTGGATGGCCCCATGGGGTGATGACAGTGAGGCGCTCTGCACAGGCTGGCGAGTAACTACTGTGCGGCACGGCCGGGCTCCTACTCCCACAGTGTTTTGGCTGGGGCTCCTGTCCCAGGATGCTCTGACTGTAGCATGACTAAGAAAATGAAGGGTTACTGTTCAACATAGCAGGGCCACATCAGCCACAGTGCTACTTGCTGGCATTCTTTCTAACTACTAGAGACAAGGTGTATTTTCAATTTCACCTTTGGATTATTCTCAAAGACATTTCCAAAACTCTATGACTCCAAAATGTGCTTCCTAAAATATGTGTTAATACTGCTTGCTATTTTGTCTGTGTTGCAATAGATTTGGAGATAGACATCTATAGGTTTGGATGTTGGGCTTCTGTGCGCTAGTGTATAAATTCTAACTTTTTTTAATCTCATAGACTCTCAGGAAACAATACAATCCTCTCTGAAAAATATTGCTATAATAATTAAAAGTGACTACTACAGGCTTTAGCATAGGAATTTTAGTTAAATATCTGTGCACTCACAACCATACGCACACGTATACCTCCCAGCATAATATGCGTCAGAAAAGAAAAGTCTTTAGAATTAGGTTGTCTCACTCAGCCGCCCATAGCTGTATGGCCTTGACAGTTTTCTTACCCTGTCTACTACTAATGTCTTTAAATGTGAAATGGAATTATATCTGAATAATCAACTACCATAGGGATTCCAGGTCCTGGGTATAGAATACCTGGTATGGTGGATCTATAACAAGAGAACAGTGATAATAATGGTGATTATTATTGAATTGCAGATGAGTAAGAAGGCATCTAGGGCTCAGAAAGATGACGGATTTGTTGAATATCTTCTGTTCAGTAAGTGGAGGAGCCAGGACGTGGACTCCATCCTGTATTGTTCTGGAATTCATACACTCAGGACTATTCTGTGCTACCTCAGCATATCACAAAAATGTCACAGTATTTCTTCAGTACATAGAGTAGCAGTTAAAATCTGAGAATGCCTCATGGTACTCATACACACAGTGTGTGAGTCTTGCCCACAGAAAGCAAGCTCTGTTGCTCATTATTACATGGCATGAAGGACATTAAAATGATGAAGAAAAAATAAATGGAACAGTTTGAAACATAAGTGGGAAGTGGAGCGCAAGATGTGCTGGGTTGTTCTTCTATGGCATGAGGAAAGAAAGTCAAGGTTGACAAGACTGGATTATAAACAAACAAACAAAAACATAAGCAGCCCATGTGTCTGCAGGAAGAGGACTGTCCTGACTGCCCTGTCCCAAGGACGCTGAGAAAGGAGGCCAGGTTTAGCCATGGGAAGGGAGGTCTGTTCAAATAGAGGAGTGCAGCTCTGAACATTAGCCTGTTGCTTTTCCCCAGAAGAGGACAAAGTGGACTCCACAAGTTCTATGGCCAGCCTAGGAAGCTGTGAGCCGGCTGCTCCCCCAGGCCTCAGAGGCCTGAGCAGAATGAGCTAGCTCAGCTCAGAGTCCAGGACATTCACACAGTGCTCGGCTTCCAGTTGGAGCTCTGCCTTTCACTAGGTGACAACCTGTAGGACATTGTTCAAGTCGCCACATGCCTCTGAGTCTTCAATTCTTCAGCTGCAGAAAGAAAGACACAGAATCTTCTAACCAGCTTGGGAAATTGTTGTAGGAGAGAATAAGATAGTATTTGTGAAAGCACTTCAAAAGGCCTCCACCTGTGATGTAAATTTTTATATAATTAAACTTAACATATTAAGTGATCTGGAAAGAGAAGGGTACAAGAGTACATGGAAAAAGTACTTACAAAGGCTGACTGCATCACGTGTTCAAAATAAGAATAGTTCTACTATCTTAAAGAAAAAAGTACATATAGACTTAATTTTTTTTTAATTAAAATAATTTCACTTTTCAATGTGCCTGTTAGTAAATAGTAATTCAAGTTCTGGAGTCAGAGTTCTTTGTGTGTGTGTAAGACAGTTTCACTGTGCTGCCCAGGCTAAAGTGCCCACACCTAGCTCACAGCAACCTCACACTCCTGGGCTCAAGAGTGTAGCCTCAGCCTCCCAAGTACCTGGGAATACGGGTACCCTCCACAATGCTAGGCTATTTTCTTTCTATTTCTAGTAGAGATGGGGTCTTGCTTTTGCTAAGCCTGGTCTCAAACTCCTGAACTCAAGGGATTCTCCTATGCCCAGCCTCTAGAAATTTTGCACCCAGAATCCACCACTCCACCTATTGCTAGACTTTTGGCAAGTTACTTAATAACCCTGGTCCTTGATTTATTCATGAAAAATTGGGAATAGAAATGCTTTATGCCAATGTCAGAGGAGCAGCAGTGATATATGTATAGCTCTTAGAACAGAGTCTAATATATGTTACAGACAACATAAATATTAAGAATTATTACTTAAACACAGGAAATTAAGACCTAAAAAATAATTATTGACAGACTAATTGCAGGAGAAAAGTAAGTACTTCGTGGTGTCTTTAAAAAAGTGAAGGTTCTAAATATATTTAATAACAGATTTTTATCAAATCATTATTTGTTATTTAGTTGTTATAGATTTGAAATTATCAGCAAGTGAGGACAAAAATAAATACCTTTTGGTGCAAAATGTCAATTTCAATTTATACCATTAGGACAAAAACATAGAAAATTTAAAAGCAAAGTCATAGCAATTCTTTATTTCCATTTGTCATCATACACCTTGGGGAAAGAGTGAGCAGGTTTAGGACAAGCAGCATTTCTAAAATTTTATCCAGTTAAATGCCAAAATGTCTGTGGAGAGGTAAGAATGATATTCTGCATAAAACTGTACTTTGAAATGATTTGACTATTAAAATATTTTTTGCTAATTTTATAACTTATTAACCTGCACTTCTACATCTATTTTCATAAGTTGTGACAACATTTGAAAGATGTTCACCAGCAGTGGAAGAAGCAACTGCTTGAGGAGGGTCCCACTCACGAGTCCTCTTTGCGATGCTCAGCCTCAAAGCATCTCCTGCAGAAAGCACGGTTCCTGAAAGCTCACTTGTGCCATGTGTGTGGGAACCCATGAGCAAAATTAAGGTGTTTGATCTTAAAAATATAAACATGTCATCTTACAAGAGTCTTATGTAAGACTTAATGGTTGCTGGATTACAGAAATCAATATGGGGTAAGAGGCTCCATGCTTTATTGATTTCTTTCACTCACATTTTCGTTCTGTCCTTTAAGCTATTAAATTCCCTCAATTCAAGCTATTTTTGTGAGATACCCAGAATAATATTTATCAAAGATCACATATTTATACTAATAATTAGCCATTGGCAGCCAAAATTGCTCTTCAAAAAAAATATCCTTACCAATATAAATGTTTTCTATCCATTTATACAATGGAAGTATATTTTTAAAAACATACGGAAATCACATTTGATTTCATGAAGTATTTCACATTTAGATAAACAGACATGTCCGGAACATCATGGAATTGTTATTTCTTTGTAGAAAACTAGAAACAGATGTATTAACATTTAAAGCAATAAAATGTAAAAAAAAAAAATGTAAAATAATAAAGGCAATAAAATGTATGCAACTGACTTTAGGCAAGCCATGTTTCAAAGATTTGCACATGAATCAATGTTTGTAAATTTTAAATTCACGAAAAGAAGCTGCAATGTTAAGCACCCTGTAGTGAATTATTTAGACAAATAAATCTCTCTTATAAGAGAATAATCACCTCAATATTTGTTTCCTGAATTATCATTGTGTATTTTTCCTTTGAATATGGAATGCATATGTATTTATTTAGTATTAAAATTCATGTTTTCTATAGCCGGGTGTTGTGGCGGGCACCTGTAGTCCCAGCTGTTCGGAAGGCTGAGGCAGGAGAATCGCGTAAGCCCAAGAGTTAGAGGTTGCTGTGAGCCGTGTGACGCCACGGCACTCTACCCGAGGGCGGTACCGTGAGACTCTGTCTCTACAAAAAAAAAAAAAAAATTCATGTTTTCTGACAAATGCTAAGAAGTAGTATCTAATGTTTTAGTTGCATATAATTAGGCCAAAATATTTTCATATAACATTATATAAACATTATTGTTTGATTTATAAACATATGTGTGTATGTATGTGAGTATTCACACAGGATTCATAGGTTCATGCTCCTTTGCAATTCACCTAAACATAACTTTTCACTTTGAATGATTTTCAACATTAGTTTGTGAAATGAAGTACAATTTCTTTTACTGCTAGCAACTTATTATTCTGGATATTTCTTGTTAAGGAGAAGGGCAATTAGAAAACTCATAAAAGAATAGCATCATATAAAGATCATATGATTTAGTATTAAGAAGAAAGGAAAAAAAGAAAACTGAATAGATAGAGATATATTCAGGGCAATTTCAATGTACAAAATTCACTGCTGAAATACATTCCCTCATTGCCCTCCCTCTGTATTTGAACATAGCTTTCAGAATTAATCCCTGTAAAAATCAATAAAATTCAGTTTTCTCGACAGTGCTTTTCAACACGAGTGTGCATAAGAAATAGCTATGGACCTCATTAAAGTGACACTTCATACCCTTCTTTTCCTGAAGTTAGAGCACAGTCTAGACTTCAGCAATTTAATGGTAAATGAGGTCTGTCGACCACAATTTGTGGAGAACTTGGGATCCAGACTGTTTTCCTATTTGTAGGATCTTGACCCTTTCCTATTTTGCCTCTCTCACTGGGAAGTAAAATGAAAAGCTGTACAAAATATATGAAATCGACCACATTGCACACATGCCTAGCCTGGCGCATCAGCTGGAAATGCTTGTGGGAACACAACCTCAACCCACATGGTGCCCTTTCTCTTCGAAAGAGAATATTGCAGAAGAAACAGTGTGATCAACTCCCAAACAAAGCTTTATTTTGTAAGGATAAAAATAGATAACAGATACATCTATAAACATATATCCTGTCTGCAAACTATCCAGCCATGTACTATGAAAAGTAGAGATATACGTGGCTGGAAACTTTCTGGAAAGCCGTACTATGCCTATATATGCAATGTATTTATTTATTTAGAAATATAATCAATAAAGAATCTTTCTCAAAATATTTCACACCGTATTGGTTTAAAATTTATTTCATACAGACAATTCCAGATTCTTTGGGGTGCACATATTACCATAAAGTACCCACCTTCCTACTTGTACAATGTCACATCAGTCCAAGGAGCCAACCCGAAGCCATCTGGAGCAACAGGTGTGCAGGAAATCTAAGGAATGCAAACTAAGGAAATGTGGAAATTACCAAGAAATATTGACAAGGAATAAAATGCAAAGAGTAAGAGAAATTCCCTTCCCCGAACATAATGAAATAAACAGAAGTAGACAAATACAACAAGAACGTTCAAGGGCGATGGCCGGGGGACAAGGAAGTCTTGGTAGGACCCTCGCAGAGCGCTGGAGTCACCGCTTTTGAACTACTAGTTCCTCCTTCCCTTATTCTCTCTTCAGAGTATGGTCTCTGCCTCGCTCCTCTGGTATGTACATGTCTGCCGTGGGCGCACCGACGTCGCGTCTGCCCCTCCCGCACTTTTCCCCGTGTGCGCGCACGGACGCCGCGTCTGCCCCGCGGGCACGTTTCCCCGTGTGCGCGCACGGACGCCGCGTCTGCCCCGCGGGCACGTTTCCCCGTGTGCGCGCACGGACGCCGCGTCTGGCCCGCGGGCACTTTTCCTGTGTGTGACTTCGCGCGACCCCCGGTCTGGTTAAGCGCGAGTATCGGTCCCCAGGGGCCCCTCGCTTCCCTGCGCCCTCGCTTCTTGCTGCCGCTCGTCTGCCCTGCCCGCCCCACTGTCTCTCTCAGACCCCACGTGTGCTCGCTTTGCCCCGTTTCCCTTCCCGAGACGCCCCCTCTCTGCTTCTGACCGTCTTTGACGCGGGTCTAACCGTCTGTACTACTGACCATCCCGTTGTATCGTCAGCGTCTTCATGGTGGGTGACTCCGGGTTTGCGCTGCGGACGGTACATGTCTGTCTGTCCCTCTCGCTCCTGTGTGTGTCTTTCTTTTTGCTGTCTGTACAAGCACACTGGGTGGCCGTCTCAGTGAGTCCCTTCCCCGTGTATGTCTCTGCTGAGGACCAGGTGGGGGCGGGGGGACAGAGGCGGCTCCACGGTGTACCCCCCCACCCCCACCCCTGGCTGTCAGTGAAATTACCCTGTCCTTACTGTTTCCGGGCAGGAATGCAGCCCCTGTAGTCCATGGAGATGTTGATATTCATCTTCCTAGCTTCCCTGATGCATTCTGTGGACACTCATTTTCACACTTAGAATATTGATTCCATAACCTAAAATTCTCCAAGCCTTATCTCCTCAAATGAAAATAGGGACAAAAACATCTTTTTGTCATATTGGTGTGAAAATCACACCTGGCACTCTGCCAGCTACACCACACTCCCCTTCTTTCACCAGTATGTATTTCTAGGCTAAATTTTTGCTGAAAAGTTAAATTCTTCCAAGGAATTCTGCTATATAATCAGACATTTTAAAGAGAGATGATTTCAAGCAATGTTCCTACCTTTTAGAAAACACATCTGGAAGAACATTGTAAAATAGACTTTTTAAAAGAAATACTATGATAACTTTTTGGATAGCAAATACATTAGAATTTGCTTGTGTACTTCTTGGTGACTACAGCACTAATCCAGTGACTCTAGATTATGCACAAACTTGATCTATTAAAATACAGCTCACAATGACATCTAGGGCATCTGGTAGCCAACTGCAGTTTATGGAGCGGGTGGGGACACCGAGGCTGGGGGGTGCATTGCACGTGTTCCCGCTTGCAGGCAACAGTAGCAGGCAGCCCCAGGCTCCTCAGGTTCATAGCCTGGGCTGTTTCCAGTGCATTGTTACCTCTATCACGGAGTTCAGAAAAAAGTTTAATGTAATGGTGTCTTTTGAATTCGTAATTCATTCATAAAGTAAAAAATCAAGATTATTGCAAAGTCGTGTTCCCACCTCATCCATCTGTAGTGGCCGTATCCAGCCTGCCACCCCAATCCTATAGAGAACCACTATTTTTTCTGTCAATCCTTTGCATGTTCTCCATACAAAATGAAGGAAATTATGTAGACATTAGGAATTATAAATAACATGTAATTTTGTTCCTTTTTTAAAGCATAAAATGTAGCATTCTATATTCACTGTTTTGTACTTTGCTTTTTTTATTTGATGATGTATCCAGGATATCTTTCTGCATCTTATATGGACAACTTCTTATGCTTTTGCATAGTTGCATAATGATTTTTGATTTTTTAAAGAAATTTAATTAGCTGTGAACACTTAAACCAAAAAGACGAAAATAAGAAGCACAGCGTAAGCACAATAATAAGACATAGGGCCATAGTTTGGGCAATTTCCATACCTATTTTATTTCAAGGGTGGTAAGAGCGATGTGAATAAGAGGACCAAGCAAGCTTTGAGCATACAAGAAAATCCCTCTGGCCACACCTATTCTCTTTCTTATTCTCTCAGGGGGTTCCTGATGCATAGAGCAAATAGAGAAAATTCCTACAGTTATTTTACTATTTGCTCCCAGAAGCAAAAGTTGATGAAATGCATTCATAAAATAAAAATTTTTATTGAAGAAACAAACTTTTAGAAAATCTGAAATGTTAACAATTCTCATACAGTTATTAGTTTACCAGTTGCCTGTTTATGAAAATATATATATGTTTAATATATAAATATACACCTTTTTACTTTTCTTTGTCTAATGTATATTAATATATAAACATATACCCTTTTACTTTTCTTTGTCTAATGAATATTAGATATTTTCTACATAATTATGTAGAAATCCATAATGTAGAAATTATGTAGAAAATATTAGATAATGACATGATGACAGCTAAAATGAATATTAGACAAAGAAAAGTAAAAAGCTCCCCAATATTAGGACTGCTTTGGTGGGACCCACAGGGGCGTCTATAATAAAAGTTACTGAAGAAGGGCAGCGCCTATGGCTCAGTGAGTAGAGTGCCAGCCCCGTATACCGAGGGTGGCAGGTTCAAAATCAGCCCTGGCCAAACTGCAACAATGAATAGCCAGACATTGTGGAGGGCACCTGTAGTCATATCTACATGGGTGGTTGAGGCAAGAGAATCACCTAAGCCCAAGAGCTGGAGGTTGCTGTGAGCGGTGATGTCACAGCACTCTACCAAGAGCAGTAAAGTGAGACTCTGTGCCTAAAAAAAAAAAAAAGTGACTGAAGCAGCAGGAAGAGAAAATTCCAACTCCTCCTCCTTGCTGCTGCTCAGTGGGGTCTCAGCCTTCCCTAAATCTCAGATGAAGTAAAGGCTGACAAAATAAAATTCCTTTACGTTCCTTTTCCATGATGGAGGCATGTGACTCTGCTAAGAGTATGGGAGCTAAATATGCTTTATGTTTTAAAAATACCTCACCTTTTAAAAAATACTTCAACATATATTATTTCAGTGGACTCTCCCAACCAACCTGTAAGTCAAAAGCTAATGTTGCTGATTTGTAAATATATTCGTCTTACAAATACAATCACTGAGACATGGGGAGTTAACCCCTCATGTCCAAGGTCATATCACTGAATAGTGGGGGCAACTCTACTGCTCATGTCCTGATCTCACCCTTTTCATGGATCAACTAAACTTTTCTGATAAAAAAATCAACAATTAGGCCCGGTGTGGTGGCTTATGCCTGTAATCCTAGCACTATGGGAGGAAAAGACAGCAGATTGCCTGAGCAAGAATGAGACCCCGTCTCTACTGAAAAGAGAAAAACTAGTCAGGCATGGTCTCACTGTGTTGCCCTCTGTAGAGTATCATGGCATCACAGCTCACAGCAACCCCAAACTCTCAGGCTTAAGCAATTCTCTTGCCACAGACTCCTGAGTA